>NC_056731.1:1529936715-1529941715 GCF_019279795.1 Protopterus annectens
AAATATTTTTTGTCCTTCAAACATATATGCTAAATTAAGCTTCCTTAAATACATTTTTAATTCAATAATAGTTTGTGTATAATCAAACTGTCTAGCTGGAACAAATTTCAAACCTTTCATACAGAGAGAGAAATGTTCCTTAGACAGCTCAACTCCTGCAAAATTGTAAATATGATATCCTAACAGTGTATGTCTCACTCCATCTTGAACAATATTCCCTACCATTCCTCCCTTTTGTTCCTGTTTCCTTGATTCCTCCACCCTTGTGGGTATTTCCTTACCTCCTGTAGCCCCTCGTCCCATTCCTGCTGATATTGAAAAGTTTGTGGTTCACATACATCTTCATCATATCTTTCAGTGTTGTGTTTCCTTCCATAACTTCTATTTTCTTTGTTAAGTTCTTTAAACTTTCCTCTATAATATTCAGTATCTTGTCCTTTATTACTTTTTTTATTTTTGTTATTATTCAATATGTATGCTCTATGGTTTTTATACTCTGTCAAGTCCCTGTGCATTTTTTACACTTAATTTCATACAATTTATTACATTTAAAATCTATATTATCCATTTTTCTATAATATAAATTTTCATACTCTGAAAATAAAAGATCAGTAGTAATTTTTCTATTCAATATTTCAGCTTTTTCTATAAGTTAACTCAATTTTGTGTCATTGTTTTTAATAATTTTACCCAACATTTCCAAACCATGTCTATTAAACATTTCAGTAAATTCTGCTATCAGTTTGTCATCATATTCTAAACCGAAAGGAAATTTATAGATTCTTAGTCCTCTAGGTACAATCTTTTTGCCATGCATTCGGACAAATATACATTCTCTAGCTGTAATTTTTTAATTTGTAACATTTTAGTTTCAAAAGTAAAAATCATTTGTTTTACATTTCCTTCATTCACATCATTAAAATCTCCTATATCAGCATATTTGTTACTCATCACAACATTGTCCGGAAATGTAAACTGCTTGCCCAGCATACAGTCAAATTTCTTATTCTGTCCAGTAGTATTACTATTAGCTGTTGTAATTGTCTCTACATTACTCACATGTTTGCCAATTATTTTAGTGTCCATTGTGCATCTACAAGAATCTCTGCCATTTCCATCAAACCCATTGTAACCATTCTCCTGCTGTTGTGCTTTATAATCCTTCGATTTAGGTCTCGCCCCCATTCTCATAGCCTCCGCTATCTCTCCTTTCGCGTTGGGGCCCCTTCTGCTCCTTGCGGACATTTAGAAGCGATGTAAGTGTCCGAAATTCATTGTACAAAGTCTTCCTCATTTTTTTCGTTCCTCGTCTGTTCGTTGTTCATCTCCAAATCAATGACGTCACTCTTAGGGGACGAACAGCGTTTCCTTTTGGCATGAAATGCTGCATTTTGACTTTCTGGTTGAGAAATGAGCTCTATCAACCTAGTGAGCTCTCCTTTAACAATAGCGAGTTCCGAGTGAACTCTATCCAATTCCTCTCGCTGAATAGGGGAAAATAAAGCTGGCATACCCTCAAAGGAATCCATACTGCTGTCTGGCTCCACAAGTCCACCAATAATAAGTAAAAAAGAAGCCAACCAGTGCTACTAGTCCACAAACCACTCGAAACAAAGCACTGTTACTGCAAACTGGATTCAAAGTATTTCCTTAATTGTAAAATCCTTAAAAACAGATGATTGAGTGCTTTCTTCCCTCTCAAGCAGGGATTTCATCAGAATCTAACTTTTTCCCTCCAAAATTTCCCCTTAAATAGTGAATTACATCATTAAATCATTAAAACCTGGTGACTCATCTTATTAACATATAAAATTCATAAATATGCATTCTAAATATATATTCAAAGTGTACCCACGTACGTACACACACACACACACACACACACACACACACACACACACACACACGTACACACACACACACACACACACACACACACACACACACACACACACACACACACACACACACACACACACACACACACACACACACACACACACACACACACACACACACACACACACACACACACACACTCAATTAGAATTGTGTTATAATGACACATGAAATCCTAAGTTTATTTAACCTTGTATTTGCAGTGATCTCTACTGCATCTAACATATGTCACAGACTAGTTGAGATGCCATCCAAGAAACTTGTATTATAAATAATAATTGCAGTAGTGCTGCAAACAGAGTCCCAAGTACTTTATTAGCCACTTAAATACATGTAGTTAAAGCAAATTTAGATTAAAACACTTTCTGAAAGGCCCGACAGAGATCATCATATTACTTGAGGCACTTAAATTACAATATTCACAGCAGTGGTACACACAGATAGCCGCAATTTGGTTATTACCCATTTGCCTAGCTCTAAGATATGGCCAGGTCTTGTCCTGTTTGTAATGTCTCACAAACCGGTTCATATCATGTCTGAATTATCAGCATCAGAGCAGTAGCTAGGTTAGGGCAAGAGTGGATGCTATCTCATGCACATGCAGTTAGCTACCACCATCATCGCTTTAGTTTAAGTGTAATGGGCTTCTGATCTGTCCCTGCAAAAGAGCTGTCTGTAGGGATAAACCATTTAAGTAACTGTGATCATGAGCATGCCTGCTTCCATGATAAGAACGTACAGTGTGTGTTTTATGAGGTGTAGCAAGCAGATCCTTACTACAGTGTAGAAATTCTACTTGCCAAAGCTTCTGGATGAAAATGAATCTGGGGACTTTTCAATTTAAATGTGGTGGGAGGAGCAAAACAGGGGATTAGCCCAGTGTGTAAGACAGAAATTATTGTACAGACACATAATTCTAGTATTATAGGTTCAAATCCCTCCAAATACCCACTTTTCTAGTGTCAATGAAAGGTGTTAGATACGTTAAATCTTAGGTATGAGAATTTTGCCATTTCTATTTAGTAAAACTGATTACATTAGTTAATCTATATGAAGCATAAATATAGATAATGTAAGCACACTAACTCACTGGCTGTTGTGTTCTCATATGTTTACTTTGATGGTTTCTTTGTATTGAGGTTATGCACTTTATTCAGTTAGGTATACCATAAAAGTGCACAGAATCTGAGGGTTCCTATTACAAGACCGAAGATCCATTCTTTCGAATGCGTCTTGGTTGAACATAAAAGACTGAAAAGGCAAAATATCAAAGCGGCTTTTAAGCAAATTCTTTCCCTGGGAAAGAATTTGCTTGGCCACTTCGTTACTTCGCCGTTTTCGCCACTGTAATGTGGTCTCAGAGTTGGTGTATTTAAGTAGGGGGTGTGGGGGGGGCACAGCCCCTCACATCGAGGGTGTGTGGGGGCAAACCCCCTTCCACTTAATGTAACGTTTTAAAGTGGTTTTTTTTTTTTTTTTTTTTTGGAACAACAATTTTTTTCCCTTGGTAAAAATTGCTGTTCTGACAGTTCGACTTACACAGGGTCGATTAATCACCATTCGCTTTTTTAAGCATTCAGTGATATAATATAGACCTGAGTCTGACTGGTATGCCAGGGTTGAGAGGGTGGCCTAATGGTTAAGGTGTTTGTCTTACAAACAGAAGGTGCAGGGTTCAAGTCTCACAAGGGATAATTGGCTAGCCTTAAAATGGCTCACAAGGGCAGTTAGCTTAGTACTAACCTATGAACCTATGAGGTGATGCTGATGTATTTGTGCATGTGTGTGGATATCCACATGCAGATATACATGTGTGTATTTGTTTCCTCCTATACTAACTTTCCTTGGCAGCTTGTCAGAGCTCCTCCCTTCCTATACACTTGGCAACAGGAAGTATTGTGACTTTGTAGGATTTTTGACAGTAGTGAATATGGACAGTAGTTGTGGGTTCAGGCATATAAGCCATTTGCAAGAAACAAAAATGTATAGATCCATTCATTTATTCATTCTGCAATTGTATCATTATACTTGATAATTTGCAAACTGGGTGCCTGAAGAAGTCACACAGATCCCAAAGCAAGTAAAAACCTGTTAACTTGCAGCACAGAAGTTAGGTTGAAATTACATTATTCTTTCTGCAGAACCACCTGCTGAAGCATCTATATTTTCATTATATAGTCCTAAAAATAATAATGTTCCTTTTCTGATTTGACTTCAGGCATCTAGAACATAGTAATACTTCTGATTCAGTACTAGTGCCTCTAAATTAAGAAATTAAGTAATCTAAAATACAAGTATTAGATCTATTGTTATAAGATACTATAAAACTATAGGTAAAAGGGATGTAGGGAGAATTTTTTCGTAGCAAATTGTTTAGGAAAAGAGACCAAAATGCCTAACTCATCTGAATTAAAGCTGCCATGACGTTACATTAAATTAACAAGGCATAAAGTGTTAACGATGACATTGATGACAGTTTTAAAAACAATTACAAGGGTTATGGGTATGTCAGTAGTAATGTGTGATCATGGAACTTTACATTTATCAAACAGAAATGGGGGTGAGCAAAAGAGTGATTTATATAATATGTGGGAGAAGAAAATTTCATTCAGTTGAATTATGCATCTAGTAAAATAACAAACAGCTGTAAAAAGGATGAGAGCATTTCTTTTCACATAAATCATCCTTTTAACCATGTGCGTGGACTGGTACAGCACCCTCTCCAGCCAGTGCCCTGGCTATACACAGCTACTGCTTAGATTAACTAATGCATGCAATCCACTAACTGTAGGGTTACCACTTGTCTTCTTTGTTCTGCCACAGGCTCTGTATGTTTTTCAGCACTGTTAGTAGTCAAGCAGCTTCTTCTCTGCTGCTGGTCACATGACATTACTATTCCTGTTGAAACCACATGCAAAACTGCAGACTTAGCCTCTTCTAAATGGGTCCTACTTTTAACTGGTTTACCACAGTGACATATTAGGTTATTTGGCAACTGGACATAATGGTAACTCATCCCCCAATTAGTTATGCTAGATAAATTAGAAGCTCTGATAAAAGCATTAGTGCATTATCATATGGGAATACCAGTTACGAGTCAT
>NC_056731.1:1529944215-1529959215 GCF_019279795.1 Protopterus annectens
CCAACCTGGTTAACAAATGACAATAAATAAATAAATATAACTCATGAACAAGAATATAGGGACCCTACAATGTCTAGAGCTAACCAAATCTCACTTTGCAGAAGGCTGATTATGCTCATTAAACTTAGCTGAAATCCCTGAAACAATCACAAAAGCTCTAGATGAGGGTAACTCCAGCACACAACTTAGGTCTTTGATGCTATACTTCATAATGGTATAATTGACAACTTGATCAAAATCACTATAAATCTCTATTCCATGCAACTCATTGAATTGCCACCTGTCTTACTGGTAGAATTTACTCTATTGGAGTAGGTGGGATATCATCTTGCAAGAGACTTGTGACAAGTGGTGTACCCCAGAGCTCTGATTGGGAACACTTCTAAGAGACTTGTCATGAGTGGTGTACCTTCTGACACTTCTGTTTGTCACTTACTTTTCTTTTTTTCTCAGTTGTTTTTATTGAAAATTTTAACAACAAAACATTAATATATGATGACAGAAATGTTATAAAACAAATATACATAACTAAAAGAACAATAATAAACATCAATTAAAATAACTATTTACAATGGTGTCTACTATAAAACAAAGCTTTTTAAGCAGAAAAAAATGCGATGAGTATTTGTTAGTTAATTATTAAAGTCTGTTTATCCAGCAGTTCTTTGAATTCAACCATATATTATATGAAGAGGTGATTATAGATGTTCTTGTCTTGATCGTGATAAGTTCAAAATGGCAAACTTCAGTTGCCAAGTGCACAAATTTCTTCATAGTAGGAGTAGTCTGATTCTTTCAGTTCTTGTTGATGACTTTTCTTGCTAATGTTGATACTCCATAAAAGAGGGTATTTTATTTTTATGACATAAGTGAGAATAGGTGTATTAAATAAAATAAGATATTTGGTCAACATAAATGTATCATTAAAACAGACTATAAGAGAGAATTCATATTATCCCAATATGTTTTAAGTTTTATACAATTATAAAACATATGCTGCCAGTCAGCTTTAACATTTATTTTAAATCTTCAGCATCCTATGTCTTTATTAAACATCAATTCAACTTTACAGGGTGTGATAAAGGTTCTATGTAAGAACTTCCAATAGAATATCTTCCACCTTAGTGATAAAGTCATTTGTTTTGAAGATTGGAGTGTTAGTTTTTTATCATCTTCACTTGCAGAGTTATTAAAATAATCCCAAGAGCTTTTTCTGTGACATACTGTTGATTTCTTAAATACCTTATATATTTTGGATAAAAGTCCCTTTCCAGTTATATTCTAGTACGTTAGAATAATGAGTAAATCAGTGAATGTAGGGAAAGAATTTCTAACTATTGGTTGCATTAGATTAATCTTATGTTCAACCAACTGTATACAATTTTCAATTTTTAACCACGTCTTTGCTTAACTCAAACTTATTAATGATAAGGTCAACATTTTGTATCTTCCCATTCTTTAGTAATTGATACCAGTATAACATTTTTTTGTCTTTAAATGTAGCCATGGTTGTTAAATTAAATGTATTGATACTATTTTGAGTCTAGGCAACTGGACATGCAAAGAAAATCCATGCTTTATGTTTAGGGTTCCTAAAAATGAATTTTTTAAAGGAGGTCATTATCGTATTAATATAATAAGAGTTAACAGGTTTGTTTTTGTTTTCTATAAAATAGTCTTTTATTAGTAGCTGTCTTAGTAGGATATGATTTTGTTAAATTATTGGATTTATACAAAATATACCCCTGAATATCTTTCTATTTGGCATTATTATTGTTTTTAAGTAAAAGATTATTGTCTTAACAATTGAGAATAAGGAATATAATTCTAAATCTGGAAGGCTAATACCACCCGATGTCCAATCTCTAATGTGATGGTTTAAAGCCAATATAGGCTTATTAGGAAACCATAAAAATCTCAGAAACAAAGAATTATACTTTTTTATATTTGTTGGGGGAGTGGGAGGGATAAAGATTGTGTTATACATAGAATTTTAGGAGGATAATCATTTTAGTTAAGGAGAATCTCTCTTCCACAGTGAAAAAATATTCCATTTATTAAGAGTTTGTTTTATGAAATTTAAGTTATTATTATAATTAAGGGTTGCTATATCTTTAATATTATCAGATGGGATTATCCCTCAGTAAGTGATTTTGCCATCCTTCACAATGTATTTATATAATTTATTCTATTTTATTAATATTATAATTAACAGGTAGCATTTTAGTCTTATTCTCATTAAAACTGAGTCCAGATTTCTTCTGGAATATTTATATTACTTGGAATAATGCAATAATAGAAGAATTGCAATCAGTCAATGTTAGTATGATGTCATCTGCAAATAACTGTATTTTGGGGGTTAAATTATTATTTATTAATAAGCCTTTGATGACTTTATTTGATCTTATATAACTTGCAAAAGGTTTCACAACTAGAGTAAAAAGCAATGGGGACTAGGGACAACACTGTTTAGTACCTTTAGCAATCATGATTAATTGAGATGTATATACAACTATCTTAATATATGCAAATGAGTTTTTATAGAGAAGTTTGATTAATTGTAAGAAATTGTTTAAAAAATTGCATTCCTCCAATACTAATAGTATGTCGTCCCAATTAACTGAATCAAATGCATTGTTGATATCCAGACTAATGAAAGTTGGTTTGTTTTCTGACTTATTAGTATAATCAATTATTGATATTATTCTGTTGACATTATAATAGTTGTGCCTGTTCATTATAAACCCAGGTTGATCATTGTTTATCAACATTGAAAGGAATTGCTTTATTCTAGAGGTATAGATTGCCATGAATATTTTATAATCTACATTTAATAATGAAATTGGTCTATATGAAGAACATTGTGTTGAATCCTTGTCAGGTTTTAAAATTGGGGCTATTAGGATGTATTTCCAGGATGTCCTTTAACTATAAAAAAATACCGCTAGTAAAATATTTAAAGCATCCTTAGTCATCATTTTGCATAATTCAGGTATTATACTATCATTTCCAGGTGTGTTATTGGGTTTTATTTTATTAATTTGAATTTTGAGTTCAGACATTGATATAGGCTTTTCACTTATATTATCTGATCTTCTGACAGCTTATTATCAGTATATTTTTATAAATGTATTAATTATATCTTGTGTATCCATTGCTGGTTTGTGTTAATTAATCTATTAAATGAGACATGAAAACATCCAGAATGTCTTCTATTTCAGTAGCCTTCTTTTTATTACTAGATGAGTATAATTCTTTGATGTGGTTAGATTTAACAATCATTTTTGTTCTAGTAGCCAATTTATGCATGAATTTAGGATTTATGGAATAATTAGCTATTTAAATCTTTTCTAAATTTATCATAATTATATACTGTAAAATGTCTAAATATTTACTGTTTAAGCAATTTATTTCTTCTAAGTTATTATTTCTTTTGAATATCTAATTTTAACTTAGCAATCTTCTCCTGTAAATCTGTCAATTATTTGTCTCATTGTTTCTTTTTTCTGCATACCAAGTTGTAACTTTGCCAAAGACCCCCATACGAAAATCTGAAAGGTGTGACCTGTATGTTTAATTTAAATAAAAGTCTGAATTTCTTTATTAAAGAACTCATGAAAGTATTTCATATTGGTTATATATACAGGAATCCTTTAAATTGGGATGTTATTACTAGAATTAAATATAACTTCAAATGTTATCACATTATAATCCAACAGTGGGCAAGGAGACTACTTTAACACTATCTATTCTACTAGTGATCTCATTTGAAACATATACTCTATTTGTGATTGTGCCCCATGCATGAGTGAGAAATGTGTAAAGAAGAGTGAGTTTGGTACTGAAAACTCATTTATATCTCTCATATTATACAGGTCAGTGAACTCCATCAAAGCCTTGACAGAGGCAGGTTTCTTCCTTTTACTGCTAGCGTTGGTATCCTTGTCAGATAAAATACAATGAAAGTTACCTGCAAAAATAATGTTTCCCTTTGATATCTTTGATATTTATATTATCCTCCAGCTGTTGTTTAACTGTTTGTATTCCCAATCCAGGTTTCCAATAGACATTAACACAAGTGTACAGTTTCCTTTGAATCTCTAAAGTTACTGAACAAGGCATGTCTTTTTCATCATTAAATATATTCAGGATTTTAGATAGAGGCAAATCATTTTTCCATAAAATAGCCACCCCTCTTCTCTTTTGTTTATAATGAGAGCTAGTCAATACAGAATAGTGTTTAGTATTAGGACTGTCCAAGTCTTCTTTTATTAAATGTTTCCTGTAAAACGATAAATTGGGAATGAAACAGTTTTAAAAATGTTAATAAACTACCCCTTTTACAACATTATTTAATCCATTAATATTAATTGATATGAATTTCAAGTTGGCCATACTACCAAAATAGGAAAAAATAAATAGGTATTACATATAATTCCCTCATACTTTTGTAAATAATATTGTACTAAAAAACTATTATTATATCTAATGAACTGCTTACTCACAGATATAAGTATAAAATAATTGAGTTTATTAACTGTTAACTTTCTGTCAAGAATAGCAGACACCAAAAAAAGAATTAATTTGTAAACTACTATACATGCACTGTTCTTTCCTGCCCCCCCCGAGTTTAAAACTCCTAGTTTGAATAGCAACCCTATTTAAACACTACCTCCTACCCACAAATAAGTATCTAGCATCACTCTACTACTTCTAAAGTTATGATATGTGGAACATCTAACTTAACAAAATTAAAAGGAGTTAGTATGTGCATAATATTCAGATTATAAACACTTATTTGCTTGCTATAAAACTTATCAACTGTAAAGTATAGCTGATCTTGTAGTCATTTGGTTATATTCTATTTATAAGAGCCTATATAGTATTATAATAAATCCAATCATTTCTTTCAGTTCTGAGAAAAAAAAAGAGATTAACACAGATAAAAGACAATACATATAACATTGCTTATAACAATCATCCTATATTCCTCATATGCTATTATATATTACTGATAATGTGACTAACTAGTTAACTATTTAAACTCAACTCTGATTACAAGACTGCACATGCTTAAATATTATGGCAGGCACATACAATACTGAAAAAAACAAATAAACTTCTCTAACAAAATGTCTATTTATGAGGACTTGCATATACAATTATCTTTCAAAATGTGTCTCTTCTATAAATAGAATATCATGTTCACTAGAAAATACTATGAGACATAAAATAGTAAAAGAGTAACTGTGATGTCTAAAATAACTAATAATATGTTCCCAGAATTATATTTGTTGGTAACATACCCATTGCAGTCTTTTTAAGAGACACATGAATTCCCAGCTTATCAAACTGATGGTGTAATTTTGTCTGACTGTGGAAAATATGCTATTACTTTCATATTAGTCTCTCCTTTACTATGCATTAGACTTTTAATTAACGTTCAGAGCATGAGCTTCTAATATTGCCATGTATTTGAGCTCCTCACTTCCTGCTCAAAAAGCACATCCGAACAGAAAACAACACAGATCATCACCACAACCATTGTCATAAACATATACATATCTATTGCCCACATAGGCAGAACAAGTCAACCAAGCAAGGGGCTATCAACAGACATAAACAAGATCATCCTCTCTTTTTTAAATTAATAGTATAGAGTGCAATTTGAATAATTTAATATCTTAGGATAAAAGCTGAATTGGAGAAATTAAGTCTACATTGTGTATGGTGCCACAATACTATAAAATGTATTATATAACTTAGAGAAATACAGGTTTTACAAGTGTTAAAATAGTAACTTTGAGGTAAATGTGCAGGGAGTGCAAGTTAATTAACACCTTCTTACTATTTTGCACTTAATTTGTGTGTTAATATCTAGCATAAAACAACATTTTATCCAGTATTTCACACACTCTCTCACACACACACACACACACACACACACACACACACACACACACACACACACACACACACACACACACGAGCTCTGTATATATTGTCTCCTGAGAGAAAAGGGCAGGAAAGAAAAATTCTGTTAGAACCTGCTCTGTGAGAAGATAATACCAATGTCAGTAAATAACTTTTATTCATGTTACGCTGAGAAAGAAGGCTGTATAAATGGTTAAAACCAACCTGTACCCTGCTATTTAAGAACCTATGCTGTAATAGTTTGATCTGATGTTGTTAATCTTTGTTAATTCCTTACTGATGGGTTATCAGTTCCATCCTCAGAACCGAGCTGGCCAAATATCAAGCTCGCATCAGCCAAAAACTCTCGAGCCAAGGTCCTACCCAGAATGCTTTGCTCCCTGTTACCTCAGATCTCGTTTGCCGCATTGCTGTACAGCCATGTCAAGCCACTCTCTTCAGCTGTCTAATTTTTTGAAAGTTTTATACATTGTTCTTACTTTACAGTTTTTCAAATAGTTTCTACTAATATTTTCCTAACCTATCGTATACGTAAGACTCTCTCCCTTTAGTCTATTTCCCTTTATTACCCTTTTCTTACCTTTGAGGTAATTCTTCATTACTATCGTTGGTAATCTTTCCTTCTCTCTTCTTACCCTTTTGGGTAGCCTTTCCTCTTCTTTTTGGTACTGTTATTCTTCTCCACATCATTATGTCGGATAAGAACAGTAGAGTTGGTTTTAAGCAGTGTAAGGATTGCCGCTGTAAGTTACCGCTTTCCGATGGCCATGACTTATGTGTCTATTTTCTGAATGTCTCCCACCTTACTGTGGATCCCCGTGTGGGATTTGTAGAAATTTTTCAACCAGGACTCTTAACAATAGGAAGAATAAATTAATATTGAAAGGTCTACTCAAATCTCCTTTTTGTGAGGCTATTTCTGGGTCGGAGGGATCACCCCTCCTGTTAAACCCTGTAAGAGGCGTTCTTCCTCTTTGAGGTTGCTCCCTTCTTCTCCCTCTGGAGAGCGTAGGGAGTCGACTCATAAGAAGGTGAAGTTGATTACTACTTCAGCGCTGCCACCTGAGATCCTGTCAGCTCCAGGTTCGGCACCACCCCAAATGATTCTGGGTCCAGCCATGTCTTCCTTACTGACACTGGCACCAGAGTTCCCGGTGCAGGCAACTATGGCTCTGACTATTCAGTCACAACCCTTACTGGCACCATCCACGCAGGTACAGTTCCCTTCGGCACTGTTGGTACAATCCCCTTCGGCTCCGAGTATGACGTTACTGTCCTCAATGGAGCAGACATTTTCAGCACCGACATTCTTCAGTGCAGTCCTTCTTGGCACAGTCCTTGCTACTGGTGCAGACACTTTCCTTGATGGCACTGTACCCATCGGGGCAGACTTTTGCCTTTACAGTGCAGACACCTTCAACTTCTATGGTGCTGACATCATTGGCACAGACTACTTCCACACTGTTTTCTTTGGTGCAGACATCCTTGGTTCTGGGCTCTGCACCTCTTGAATTAGCAAGGACCAAGTATTCCCCTTCCTTGGATCCATTCGTTGGTAGTCAATATAGTCCTTTTCTAGAAAGGCCAGAATCACCATTAGGTCTCTCATTGAGGTCAACCAGGAACCTCTCTGAGCAAGATGTGTTGCGGCTTGTTGACCAGATGCTTGTGGCCAGAGGTCTCTCTCACCCATCAAAGTCCACATTCCCTCCTTCAGGTGAACATATATTTCCTCAAACTCCAACGTACATTCCTCCTTCGACTTCCACTCAAGTATCAAAGCCTATTACTCTGACAGCAGCTTCCCTTCCTCTGACTCCAATAGTGGATCTCACTTTGGAACCGGAGTCATCCTTGTGGCCCTTGGTGAACTGGGCATTGGGCTCTTCTCATGCCAGTGGCTCTGCCATGGGGGAAGGCATTCCTGGTTCCATGCCAGTTTTTTCTATGGCACCCTCCAGGAATCCTCCCTCTCTCATGGTTCCCAGTTCTCTTGAGACTCCTGGTCTGGTGGGTTCAGCTCGTCGGGGTGGGATGTGACTCTGGTTCTGAGGTTGTCGTACTTGGTTCTGAGCTCCCATCCCTCCTTGGGTGGCCCAGCCTTCCAGGCCATGGAGAGGGTGCTTGCCTCCTCTGGCAAAACCCAACATTATGAAGTTCTCTCCCCCCTCTATACCACAACTGTCACAAGCCACAACCACCAGACACCAGGCACAAGGGTCTCAAATTTCTCCTCCTCAGGAGAGCCCCTCTTTGCAGTCTTCCCCAGAACTTCCCACTGAGGAAGTACCCCGCAAAGCATCATGCAAGAGGAAGCACATGGACTCCACTGAGGGGTTGTTGAGTAAAGATATGGATTCTGATGATGGGGAAGGGTCTCCACAGTCACCCTCTGATGAGGTGTCCTTTGGTGACATCCTCGAGATCCTTTGACAGAGAGGTGACTGGAAGTCCTCTAATCCTTCTTCTGAGGAATCTGTATTCCTGCAGGCCTTTTGTGCCCAGCCCGCTACCTCCTGCGTCACCCTGCCGGCAGATGAGCTCATCCACCTCATCATCCAGCAAGCATGGAAGGCTCCTGACACCATGGAAGTGATACCAAGGAGACCGGATAAAATATTATCGCCCCCAGCTGAGCACCCACATTGGTCATGAGGTCTTCCAGAAAATGCTATGGTGGTGATGGCTGCAACTAAGATGGATTTGGCAGAAGAGAGCCAAACTGTCCATCCACCCAACACAGAGTCCCAGGCGATAGACAGACTAGGAAAGTGTGTGTTTGCTTCATCAACCTTTGCCATAAGGCCTTTGAACTATTTGGCACACTTTACCAGACTTCAGAGGGATCTTTTCAACCAGCTCTCTGAATCGTTGGCAGGAGTTGTTTCTGACAAGGTCTGTGACAACTTGGCTTCTCCTAAAGCCACTCTAGAGTCCATTTCCAATTCTTCTATGCGTCTTATTTCTCACGCAATGGAAGAAATGGCTAGAGTGGCAGGCACAGTTATAGTCACCAGACGACATGCCTGGATGCGCCTTTGCAGACTCCTTTAAGGCTTCCTTCATGAATGGCCCCATCAAGGTCGCTTCTTTGTTTGTCCCTAAAGTGAAAGATACGCTAGCAAGGTGCGAACAAGATGGCAAGACCCTATCTGCTGTTGGTGTCAGACACTCCACTCCTCAGCTATTCTACTCTAGAAATCAGAGGAGTCGGAACATGTGGCACAGGAAATCACAGGGCTCTTTCCGTGACGCACGTGCTGAGTTCTCCCATAGTGGCAGAGAAGGAAACTCCAATGGAAGATGCCTCTTTTGGGGCAGAGGAGGTCTGCAAAACTGGGGTTCCAGAGATTCGTTCTCTGGCCAAAGCTATCAACGCTCCTGAAGCATTGCCCGATTGCTCACCTCTGGAAGCAGTCCGGACATTTTTCCTTGTAACCCGCAGCCTGGTGAAATATAACCACTGACTCTTGGGTACAACGGATAATATCCAGAGGTAATTGTATCCCCTTCCTTCTTTGTCCAGTCTCATCCAGAGTATTACCTGACATTCCACCTAGTCAAAGGGAAGCAGCAGCATGAGAAATCAAAAAGCTGCTACAAAACAGAGTCATCCAGGTGGTCCCCCCCAGACCAGATAGGATCTGTTTTTTATTCAAGATTCTTTTTAGTGCAAAAAAACCCCAGAGGACTGGAGACCAATTCTGGATCTCAGCACGCTGAACAAATTTGTAAAAACAGAGACATTCCAGAAGGTCACGGTTCAGTCTATCCTTCCTCTCCTGGAAAAAGATGATTGGATGTGCTCTGTAGATCTTCAAGATGCATATTACCACATAAAAATGGACAAACGCTCAAGAAGTTACCTCCCCTTCTGCATAGGAGCCAGTCACTGCCAATTTCAAGCTCTGCTCTTTGGTCTCTCTACAGTCCCCAGAGTGTTCACCAAATGCATGACAGTGGTTATCATTCAATTGCGACTTCAAGGATTTCAGGTGTTTCCATACCTAGACGACTGGCTCCTCACCTCCCCCACCAAACATCTACTGGAAGAAAACCTGCACTACATTCTCCTCACAGCACAAAGCCTGGGAATCACTATCAACTGGGAGAAGTCCAACACAACCCCAGCTTAGTCTCTGGAATTCATAGGGGTTCTGTTGGACAAGAGAAATTGCACAGCATCTCTTCCAGACCACAGGCTTCAAAGAATAAGGCAACATGTTCAGCCACTGCTCTGTCACCACAAATAACCCGCTCGATCTATACTCCAACTCTTGTGGTCAATAGCAGCCTCAATCACCATTGTTCCTCTAGCCAGATTCCACATGAGGCTCCTTCAGTGGTTACTTCTCACTCAGTGGTACCCTCTACAAGATCCTTTGTCTTTTCAGATAAGTGTAACTTAGAGATGCAAGCAAGATTTACTCTGGTGGATGTCTTGAAATCCCGAACAAAGGTCTCGTCCTTTCAGCCCCCATCAACTGATAGCCACGGTAACCACGGACGCCTCCCTGATGGGGTGGGGGGGCTATGTCAGGGAAACTCGGTTCAAGGCACCTGGTCAGAGACAGAGGCCTTTTTGCATATCAATGTCCTGGAACTGAGGGCAGTGCTACTAGTGTTTCAAGCATTTAATTCCATCTTTCCGTCAAGGACTATTGAGATCCAATCAGACAACATGCCAATGGTCTGGTACATCAACAAACAAGGGGGCACCAGATTTTACCCATTATGCTGAGAGGCCTTGAGAATATGGCAATGGGCGATAGCTTCCAACTGCTATCGAACTGCAATGCACATTTCCAGGAGCTCCAACGTGACAGTGGGCAAATTGAGCAGGTGCATTCTACAACCTCATGAGTGGTCCGTCAATCCAATGACAGCAGCAAGAATCTGCAACTGCTGGGGCCAGCCTTGCTGTGACCTATTTGCCTCCTCAACCAACTACAAGTGCAGCAACTACTTTACCCTGATCCCCCCTTGGGGACAGTCACCGAGATACGCTCTAGTCCACACTTGGCTCTCGGGTCTACTTTATGATTATCCTCCTCTTCCCCTCATCTCCCAATTTCTGAAGAAAGCACGACAGTTGAAGGGCAAAGTGATCCTCATTGCTCCATATTGGCCTGGACAAGTCTGGTTCCCCTTCCTCTGGCTTCACCTGCTAGATCAACCGTGGATCCTCAATCCATCCCCAACGTTGATCTCCCATCCACAGGGTCGGACTCACCCCAAGCTAACAACCCTGAAACTGACAGCTTGGTTTTTCCACTTCCAATGATTGCCAGCCAGGAAAACCTCTTGTCCCCTGTGTGCAATATTCTTATTTCATCTCATAAATCATCCACCAGACTAATCTATCTTAATAAATGGAAAAGGTTCTCTCTATGGGAAGTGAATAAACAATTAGACCCCTTGTCAGCCCCAGTTTTGGTGGTTTTGGAATACTTATCACATCTTTTCCACTCTGGGGTGTCTACCTCTACTATTTGTGCGTATTTAGCTGCCATTTCAAATTTCCATATTGGTTTTCAGGATTCTTCACTTATGTCACATAGACTCTGTAAAACTTTCTTGAAGGGGGTTATCCACCTAAAACCTCCCTTTAGATAACCAGTACAACCTTGGGATTTGGCATTGGTTCTGCAAGCTCTAACAGTACCCCCCTTTGAACCTGCGCCTACATGTGATGTGAAATATCTCTTTTGGAAAACTTTGTTTCTGATTGCTATCACATCGGCCAGAGGCCTGTCCGAACTTCAAGCCTTAAGCATTAAACCTCCGTATCTTATCTTCCATAAGGATAGGGTATCACTGAGAACTAATTCTTCCTTTTTACCAAAAGTGGTGTCAGAGTGGTCTATCAACCAATCTATTGATCTCCCATTGTTCTTTACTAACATCTCTAACAAGGGAGAGTATTGTCTGCACTCCTTGGATGTTCATAGACAATTATGTTTTTATCTGGACAGAACAAAATCTACCCGTAAATCAGACCAACTGTTTCTGGCCTTTTCTGGATCTAGACAAGGTCTTCCTGTCTCAAAAGTTACATTGGCTTCATGGTTGAGAAAATGTATTACCTTTATCTGCAACAAAAATGTCACTTTGCCTCACAGAGTGAAAGCACATTCTACCAGATCTATGGCAACGTCAGTAGCTTTCCATGCTAAGGCTTACCTCAATGATATTTGCTCAGCTGCAACTTGGGCAAAACATTCATTTACAAATTGGACTTGGCCTCCAGAGGTAGAGTTTCTTTTGGCTCCATGGTGCTCAGGAATGTCCTCCCATGAGGGCCACCCAGGGATACAGGTAGCTGGGGACTCTGTCCCATCAGTAAGGAATAACCAAAGATTAACAACATCACATGAAGAAGTTATGTCTTACCATAATATTCCATCTGTGTTGTTGATCTTCATTCATTCATTACTTCCCACCCTCCGTCCCTTCTCTGGAGGTTCCTGGTTGATCTCATATACTCCTTTATTGTAGGTCTGTTATGAATAGAGGTAGCCTCTACTTTTATCTATCAACTTGCAAACTCGATCTGCGGTAACAGGGAGCAGAGCATTCTGGGTAGGAACTTGGCTCGAGAGTTTTTGGCTGATGCAAGCTTGATATTTGGTCGGCTCAGTTCCAAGGACGGAACTGATAACCTATCAGTAATGAATGAATGAAGATCAACAACACAGATGGAACATTATGGTAAGACATAACTTCTTTTTATCATTTTATTTTTTGTTATAGCTGTTTGGTACACACTGTTTCTCTTTTTCTTGTTTTTTTTTTTTGGTATACCGTCCTAGCAGGGGAGGGCAGAACAAAAGAATAACTGACAGGTTTCAAAGTGAACAGAAATTGTCTTCACTACTGTATTTCTCCTCTCCTAACCCCATCCCAATGAATAAACTGGCACCAAACATCACAGATAAGACTATATAAGAAAAAAAAAGAAAAAAGAAAGAAAAAAATAATAAAAAAAAAGGAAATGGCTTTATGCACACTGTATACACCCACCATTTTATCACTACATTAGCAAAGAAGCAGTAATAAACAGCATAACAGTCTGATATCTCTTAGAGAAAGCACATCCAAATCTCATGCATACAACACTTCACATATTCTAATCAATCATGACATGTGAATTAAGAGTTAAAAGTTAAAAACACCATAAATATTCGGTCCATTCACAACGCACTTATTTAATGTACTATGAACATCTTGCTAATATGTTATGTTATCATGAGCTATCATTCTAGGATTTATATCGAACATATATGAAGAAAGGAAACCAGGATGCAGTATATATGTAAAGAAAGTTTATTATTACTTAAAGAGTTAACTTCTTAATACTTATTAAGCTAAGGCATATATTTAACATGTAAAATAAACTGTAGGATATTGGTTTAGCAATACATATAGGAAAAAATGATATTTATTTACCTTATAGAGAAGTGAATCCTTATTTCCTTCTTTTCACCTATATTTCCAGTAAATGAATTGGTAAACTTTGTAATGCAAAACTAATTTTGCTATTAAAACAGTAAACATCAATGTTATACTAAAGTTAAGAGTCATTTGTCATTTAGTTTCTTTTTCTTCTCATTGGATTTCCAGGTATTTACTTCTGCTTTTCTCTTCAAAACACTATTGTTCCAATCCATATCTTCAGTTTGGTCTAGAATTTTTGTTTTTAAGAATGACATTGCAGAGTCTAGGTCTTCAAAGTGGGTCTATATCACTTCATTGAAGTGGCAATTCAATGACCGGCATTTTATTGGAACTGTCATTCATTGAATTCCACTCATGTGGGAGGCTGTATCCACCACAACCCCCAATAATTATATATATATATATATATATATATCAAGTCTGAGATTGCACTACTGTGGGGAAAGGGCACCTCACTGTACAGTGATCTCAGTATAAACATTTCAATGAACGTCATGTTCAATGTAAGTGCACTGAGAATGCCGAACTGATTTTTCACTGAACTGATAAGGACTTCTTCAAAGTGCCTATATATAAGGCCTTTTCCTGACCAAGTTCACAAAGTAGAAACTTGTGGTCATTATTATTTCCCATGAATAAACTTGAATCCTTCAAGAAGTATTAACTCTGATAACTCATGATGTCAGGAAAATGATCTAAAGCTAACAGAAAAAAATCTGTAGCATTGTATAGTCTGGGAAACAGGAATTCTCACACATCTATCACGAAAAAAATACCCCTTAAACTGGTGCTGTCATTAGAGACCTTTGTGGATGACAAACTCCACTTTGACCTCCACATAGCCAGTGTCATTAGGAAAGTCTTCTACCTCTCCCAACTGATTAGTAAGGGCTTTTCCTCTTTTTCCTCTTGGTATAAAGACATCATCATTCCATTTACTAATCCATCATCAGGCCCATACTAGAAAACAATGTGCCCTTCATCATGTAGTTGTTCAATCAGCTGAACCAACTGGAGAAACTGTTGTGGTTCCTCAGTAGAAAAATCTCAGGAATAAGCTCCCTACATTACTCAGAATGTGAGAAAGCCTTGTCTCTCTTCTTTATCTTCTACACACTCCTACATGGTGATCTATGCCTGTTCTACAAATCTGTTAATGGCTGAAATGTGCTTGATCTACTGCATATATGCAAGACTGGAAATAACACAATTACAAGATCAGGGGACCTAGATACATATCACAATATAAAAAACAGATAATGTAACATCTCCCAAAAAAATCCCCATCTGTGGGACAAATTTGCCTATTCTGGAAAGCAAAGCATTTATCTCACTTTCTTCTAATCTAATTTATACAAATGAACAAGAATCAGCCTAGCACCCGATTCCTTATTGACAGGGAGAGGAATCAGCTGCATATGCCAGTGGGAGTGCACTGATGGGGAATCAAATGGCTCACATAGTCTATTGTCTAGTAATGCCTATGAACTTGTGAAAATTTGAAGTATCTGTGGCAGCAACTGCAGAAAACATCAGTGCAATCAGACACAGAAACCATCTGTTTAGACTGCTTTTCTGTATTATGATTTAGTGGCACATGATCATTAA